>NW_027466910.1:1345000-1347500 GCF_046128005.1 Genypterus blacodes | reverse complement strand
AGAGACGACTCTTCTACAGCTCCCAGCCTGCACAGAAGGTCACAGCGCCTCATCAGGCTGAGGTATTGTGCACATTTAGAACTTTGTGAGCAGAGAATCTCCTCATATTCACTTTTCCACCGCACACTTTCCTCTCTTTCCACTCTTAAAACAAATCGTTAGTTCAAATGTGATCTGGTTTCTATTGTATGTGTCTACTGCTGCGGCCTGTCTCAACCTTTAAGGACAACTGACTCTAAACTCTGTCTCTGCCTTCTCCCTGCAGCTGGTGACGGAGCGCCGCATGGAAAAGCACCTGAGAAATCATTTAAGAGGAGGAAAGAGCTCCCGGTCTGGCTCGCTGGTGTTTCTGTAGGAGGTGAACCACATTCCACTGCTATAGGCCAGTTTCCATTCGGGGAATGTCTGGATGGTCGCCCACTCTTCTTCTCCCCCTCTTCATTGTTGCAGCAGCTTCAGCACAGTTGTTGCCTCTGAGCAGCTCTGAACGTGGCTCTGTCTGCGTGTGAGATGGCGTCCCAGCAGCTCTACCTGAGGTTCCTGGCTGTGCTCGTGACTCTGCTGGCTCTCACAGGTGAGCTACACACTCTTCTCTTCTCTTCTCTTCCTGCCTGTCTTTGGCTTACTTTGCTCGGCGTTCAATGTATTCCTGCACATCTGTCACCATCTGGCTTTGGTATTTAACCTTCTTTGTTGTCGTGGTTGCATGTGTGACTGAAACAGAGAGAATAATGAAGTCTGAGCTGCGGTGGATCTCTCATATTGTCTTGACACTTTACTTAACACGAGGAGAGATAAAGGCTCCACTGCTGGAAATAGGTCTGAAGATGTGTGAAGCTGTTTCTCTCTCTGTCGCCCCGGCTGCCAACTCATTATCACAATAGGGTTAGAAAAGGACAACAGCAAGAGTTTACTTCAAACACTGCGTTAGATTCCTGATATCTAAAGCTTCAGATTTGTGTCAATGTTTGTTTCCTTCTTTACAAATGGAATGAAGGGCAGAGATACTGTGTGATGTCATTTTCAGTCATTTTCTATTCATTTGTATGGTGTTAATGTTTGTGGAGCTCTTATTGTGACACTTTACATCCTGTCTGAATGTTTTCCGGCTTGTATTCCCTCTCCTCATCAGATGTTTCCAGTGAAAGCAGTTTGCAGAAGATCCTGAAGAAAAGAGAAGGTAGAAGAACCGCAGCATCATTGAAGTGCTGACACACAGTAATGACCTCACCTCTCTCCCCTGCTGTGCTTCCTCCTAGTGGCAGCAGGAAATACTGCACACCCCAAGTCCTCCGTCGTCATCCCTCCTTCTAAGGCTCGAGAGTTCCTGGGGAAGCTGAGCAGAAGCAAAAGGAACGTGTGGGACCGCAGCAGGCAAGATGTGCAACAGTGGATCATGCAGTTTAAGCAAATGGGCTTTGATGAAGAGGTGAGGGGACGAGGGGACGAGGGGCTGTCTGGTCCAGCAGGGGGTGGAGCCTAATAAGCAGCAGTTAGACCACGAGTGACAGCTGAAAGATGTCCAGACATGAGGACAACAGGTTTAAGTTATACCTGATGATGTATGAAGTGTAGGGTGAGAAGAGTATAACGTCCACATGTGAGGACGCCGGGTCTCAGGAGGACAACTAAGACCTTAGCTGGACTCAAAACTGTCCAGTTGTCTTTCAGGTCAATGGCTGGCTTGTGATTTGGCTGTTAGGAACGATGGAACAGAGAAAAACCCCACAAACAACTCCTGATCTTTGCATCTGAGGACATTTTACATTTCAGAAAGGACTCATTCCCAAAGTGTTCCATGCATGGTTGTCATTTGCCGTTGACTTTTCAAAAAGGCCAACGCTGTCAAAGCTTTGACCTTTGAAAGCCACTGAGCCTCCTGACAGCCTCAAACTGTGTGTGTGTGTGTTTGTGAGAGAGACAATTGTTGCTCAGATTCAGATTTAGATCCAGCATAAAGGCGTCCTGTCTGCTAACGAGCAAGCGGCTGCTGTCTGTCTGTCTGTCCCTAGAGGCTGGAGGCTGACCTGTCGTACTGGATGGACCACGCTCGCTCCCATGACCAGGGCCGTCAGCACCACTACGATGAGAACGCCCCCATCGGGCCGCGTGACACCAGCGCCTACAGACACGGAGCAGACGTTAACTACGACTATTATTAACTCCAACAAAGACTTCCTACGTCTCAGCCGTGTCCTCTGGGTCCCACAGTCAAGAGACACACGCTCAGACTCAATCAAACCTTCGCCACAAAACTTTACTTACCGACCACAACCAACACACTTATCTCACCATCTTCCTCCCCTCAGCCCCTCTCCTCCTCCTCCTCCTCATGCATTAGCTACAGATCATAGAAGTGACTGAGCTGATGAGTGATGATGACTGATGAGTTTGTGATGTTGTTGTTTATTGTGTGGGATCACTAAAGGATTATTGTATAAGAGAACAATCTGCCTCCTTATTGGCTCTTTGCACTCATCTTCATCTTCACACATTAAAG